>NW_027172388.1:0-1495 GCF_018151085.1 Drosophila tropicalis | reverse complement strand
GCCTGTTCTTGGATTTAAATGAGACAACTAAAAAGTGTCAAACTGATGATATTTATACTGGCTTTGAAGGCTTTTTTGATACGGTTGATCATTCTATGCTTCTAGCGAAACTTAACATCATGGGTTTTTTCCCAAAAGTCGTATCTTTATTGGCAGAACCCAAAGATGCCTTTTCGTTCCTCGACATCTAAAACTGTTCGAGTGACGTCGGGTGTAATTTCAAGGCAGTCATCTGGGCCCACTATTATTGGCATTGTTTATAAATGATTTGCCTTTGGCCTTGGCTCATTCACGCGTGCTCATGTTTCCGGATGACGTCAAGATTTGTTATTCCTATAATGATCCTTCTTTCCAACAGTACTTTCAATCAGATCTCGATGCGTTCTGTGATTGGTGCCACGTTAATAAATTACACTCTTAATGCTTCTAAGTATTCTTTACTTCAGTCGTTTGTCCTTTTCCGCTCCTAGCTCATTACTCTATTAAGTCTGTTCTGTTAGATTGTGTACCATCATTCAAAGATTCTAGGGCGTTATGTTTGACTTTAAACTTTCATTCAATGTTCATATTTCTTCAATCGTCAATAGAGTATGCAGCCTTCTTGGCTTCATTAAACGTTGGGCCAAAGAATTTGATAATCCCTATGTAAAAAAGGTTTTATACATCTCTGTTAGTTCGCTCTACTTCTAGAATATTGCTCGCCAGTGTGGAACCTGCAATATGATGTCTACCAGCGTAGTATTGAATCGGTACAGAAGCAATTCCCCAAGTTTCCAGCTTACGCGGTCTGAATTGGGACCTTGATCTTCGCCTTCACCTTCTTATTCTGACAGACTCTTTCTTATTAATCTTCCTTCACTTTATAACCGCAGGATTGCTTTTGGCATTCTCTTTCTTTATAAACTAGTCAACGGCGAAGGCGCTTCTACCAATTTACTAGATACGCTATATTTTTGTGTTCCCTCACGTCGGACCAGAAACTTTTTCTATTCACCTCATTAGATGTCTGACTAATTACTCTCTTCACGAACCTTTTTCGTGTTCTTTGCCAATCTTTTAACAACCTTTGTCACCTTATATCTCCTTATCTTTCTGTCACTTCTCTTCGCGCTATACTTTTTAATCATCTACAGCGAAACCAATGAAAATATTCTGGACTTGGATTGGCTGTAACTCATCTCCGAACACATTGTTTGTGAATCGGGGCATAGCTGTAAAATAAAACACTTCCACTGGGTCGGGGATGTTTAGTTGTGTATAAAGCTAAGCTACCTTCTTTTTCATTTAATTACTATCTGTCTTTAGCTTAAGCTTTTCGTCGACCGCTGTGTTAGTTGACGTAACTAAATAAATAAATAAACCTAAATAAACTCTAAACCGACTTCGTCCTTCCTTCAAAAACTGTGCAGACATCTTCGAATTGCTTATATAATCCTCAACTGATTAAGCTTTTTCTTCTACTAATTTTTTGTTTTTTACTGATTGTAGAAACTGA
>NW_027172387.1:0-2653 GCF_018151085.1 Drosophila tropicalis | reverse complement strand
AAACAGACAAACAAATAATACTATAGCTATCTATTAACTAAATGGGATAGGATAGATGTTTTAATTTGTTCATATTACAGAAACCTGAGCTGATTACAGGGAATAGAAGGTTGTAATCAGAGCAGAGGACCCTAAAAGGTTCATGCATAGCATAGTTAGAAGAACAACGACTAAGGGATAAAGGTATCAAAGGATGTCTACTCCGTCTACATGGTACCGACAGATTCACCTGAGCTAATAACTCAGGCGAGTCGATATCACCAATTAGGAGCTTGTGCATAAAAATGACACCAAGCATAATTCTACGGTTAGTTAGGGGACGGAAGGTTAATCAAGAGAAGTCTACTAGAATACGAAGGCAAATTGACATTGCGATCCCAGCTTAAGCCACGAAGAGCAAATAGCAAAACTGCTTTTGAACGGATTCAAGTCTAATCTGGTGCGACTCATATTGAGGTGACCAAATGCAAGATCCATACTCTAAAATAGGACGGACAAGCGAAGTAAAAAAGAACTTTAGTTGTATAGGGGTCATCAAATTCTTTTGACCATCTTTTAATGAAACCCAGGACACTCATGGCCTTTGCGACCGTGGTGGAAATGTGGGTGTTAAAATTTAACTTATGGTCCATAAGTACGCCCAAATCATTTATATTATTTAAACGTTCTAAAGGGCTATTGTTTAGAAAATAAGTGACCAGTTGGGGAGAGTTACGGAAAAAAGTCATTACCTTACATTTGGTAGTGTTAAGATTTAGTAGATTAAACTGGCACCAGGATTGAAAGTTTTTAAGATCAGCTTGTAGCCGACTAAATGAATCTGTATCTTTATGAGTAAGACAAATCTTGACATCGTCAGCATACATAAGCACACGCGAATGAACAATGACTGATGGAAGATCGTTAATGAATAGTGTGAAGAGCAGAGGGCCAAGATGACTACCTTGAGGTACACCAGAAGTCACAGGAATGGAAGCGGAAAAAGAAGACTTAAAAAGTACCTTCTGTTTTCTATTTGTTAAATATTCACGAACCCAAGAAAGGAAAAGGGGTGGAAACCCAATGTCGCTCAGCTTAGAAAGTAATAGGGTATGATTAACGGAATCAAAGGCTTTGCTAAAGTCAGTATATATTACATCAGTTTGTTTACCATTTTTAAACCCCTTGATAATTACTGATGTAAATTCTAAAAGGTTAGTGGTTGTAGATCTACGTTTCACAAACCCATGTTGGGATGGCGAAATAATAGAGCTGCAAAAATGTTGCAATTGAGAAGTTATAATTTTCTCAAAAGCTTTCGGAATAGCGGACAATTTTGAGATACCCCTATAGTTAGAGGCTTCGGACTTTTTGCCATTTTTATGCAGAGGAATGATATACGACTCCTTCCAAATAGATGGAAAAGAGGAAGATTCGACAGACAATAGAAACAATTTTAAAATGGGTTTACATAATGCGTTTGCACAGAACCTGAGTACGCATCCAGGAAGACCATCTGGCCCCGGAGAATAAACAGGTTTAACTAATTTAAGTTCGCTAAGAATAGAACTTTCATCAATCACTGGATTGAAAATGCAATTAGCCTTTTTAAATGATAAGGATACGGACTTGCTCGATATTCCGTTGAGGAATAAGTTGTTTTGAAAAACTCGCAAACATATCGGCAATTGCCTGATCAGTGCTTGCTTTTTTATTTTGAAAAGACAAAAAAGATGGGTGCACAGAGGTCTTACGTTTAGAATTAACAAAGTTATAAAATTGTTTAGGGTCAGAAGAAAACTGAAGCTTACACCGCTGAAGATAATTCTTATAGCATTGTGTATTAAGCATCATGAATTTTGAACGAGCGACTGTATACAGAGCATAATCTGATGAACGACGTGTTTTTTGAAACTTCTTATAATATCGTGTCTTCACATTTTTCAAATTGGATAACTCACGAGAGAACCAGGGAGGTTTGTTAAGCCGCTCCAGCCTACCAAGAGGCACACAAATATCAAAGAGTGAATTCAGAGTATCATAGAAAAAACGAACAGCTGAGTTCATATCTCTACAATTGTACAGATAAGACCAATCGGTAGTAGCAATGTTTTCATTAAGGCTGGCAAAGTCAGTCTTACGAAAGCACCTAGTTAGAGGTAACTCATTTAAACCAAGTAATGGTGAAAGCAAGGGCAAATCAATTTTTAAATTTAATGTAGGATGAAATTTGTCTTCTGGAAGAACAAATGGTTCGATCCTAGAAACCTCACAATAAGAAGAATCCAATACAAAAATAAGATCTAACGATTTTCTATTAGAATTTAAGACGGGATTGACTTGGGATAAAGATAAGCTTAGAAGGCCATCAATAAAGTCATGTGACAAAGAGGGCAGCAACGTGGTAATTCATCGTTAGTGACCATGCTAAAAAGGGTAAATTAAAATCACCTACAACTATGAGCAAGTCTTGACTGGAAACTAAAGAGGAGACAAACTGAATAACTTCTAAATGATTTAAATATACCACCATGTCTGACAATGGAGAATATAGGAACAAATAATGAAAGCATTAAAAGATTTGATATTTACTTTAACACCGACAAACTCAATCTCCTTGGTACTAGGCATTGAATCATTTCAGATGATAAAAGCAGCATCACCCAGTTATCAG
>NW_027172386.1:0-408 GCF_018151085.1 Drosophila tropicalis | reverse complement strand
GCAGTAACGTTGGAAAAGTTCAGCACTGCAGCAGTCAACTTCTTACGGGGCCCTCGATACTTTTAGAAATTATCGCTAAAACCGTTGGAATGGGTAATTGCCCGACACATCGGACACTACAATAGGCATCGTTTTTAAGAGATCATTCCCAGGTGATACCGGTAATTCCTTACTACTAGCATTCGCCAACCGGGCTCTTGGAGGCAATCAATTGCTGTACATTAGAGTGGACGGCATGAGACCGGTCGGGGACGACACCGCTGGCGGGGCTCAAGACAGAAACACCCCAAGGACTGTCCTGCTTTCTTCGAGACTCATTCATTGCTGACAAACTTCTGAACTGAGTCTCAGCCGCAGCAACCTCCGCTGGGAGTTTATTGGAAACCGCACTTAAAGTGTCAAAACTAT
>NW_027172385.1:0-4574 GCF_018151085.1 Drosophila tropicalis | reverse complement strand
ATAGCGGACGTTGACGCTACTATGCGCAGTATTCAAGTGGCCCCTACGACACCAGGACATAGCCTGTTACGCGCGAGCCCAAGCAGATAACTGCCCACCTCCCACCCAACGACCGACCGGGGGTGCAGCCGTATAACCACCGCAAAAATAGCGTGGACAAAAACACAAAAGAAAAACAGACAAACAAATAATACTATAGCTATCTATTAACTAAAATGGGATAGGATAGATGTTTTAAGCATATTAATAGAAAACTCTGAGCTGATTACAGGGAATAGAAGGTTGTAATCAGAGCAGAGGACCCTAAAAGGTTCATGCATAGCATAGTTAGAAGAACAACGACTAAGGGATAAAGGTATCAAAGGATGTCTACTCCGTCTACATGGTACCGACAGATTCACCTGAGCTAATAACTCAGGCGAGTCGATATCACCAATTAGGAGCTTGTGCATAAAAATGACACCAAGCATAATTCTACGGTTAGTTAGGGACGGAAGGTTAATCAAGAGAAGTCTACTAGAATACGAAGGCAAATTGACATTGCGATCCCAGCTTAAGCCACGAAGAGCAAATAGCAAAACTGCTTTTGAACGGATTCAAGTCTAATCTGGTGCGACTCATATTGAGGTGACCAAATGCAAGATCCATACTCTAAAATAGGACGGACAAGCGAAGTAAAAAGAACTTTAGTTGTATAGGGGTCATCAAATTCTTTTGACCATCTTTTAATGAAACCCAGGACACTCATGGCCTTTGCGACCGTGGTGGAAATGTGGGTGTTAAAATTTAACTTATGGTCCATAAGTACGCCCAAATCATTTATATTATTTAAACGTTCTAAAGGGCTATTGTTTAGAAAATAAGTGACCAGTTGGGGAGAGTTACGGAAAAAAGTCATTACCTTACATTTGGTAGTGTTAAGATTTAGTAGATTAAACTGGCACCAGGATTGAAAGTTTTTAAGATCAGCTTGTAGCCGACTAAATGAATCTGTATCTTTATGAGTAAGACAAATCTTGACATCGTCAGCATACATAAGCACACGCGAATGAACAATGACTGATGGAAGATCGTTAATGAATAGTGTGAAGAGCAGAGGGCCAAGATGACTACCTTGAGGTACACCAGAAGTCACAGGAATGGAAGCGGAAAAAGAAGACTTAAAAAGTACCTTCTGTTTTCTATTTGTTAAATATTCACGAACCCAAGAAAGGAAAAGGGGTGGAAACCCAATGTCGCTCAGCTTAGAAAGTAATAGGGTATGATTAACGGAATCAAAGGCTTTGCTAAAGTCAGTATATATTACATCAGTTTGTTTACCATTTTTAAACCCCTTGATAATTACTGATGTAAATTCTAAAAGGTTAGTGGTTGTAGATCTACGTTTCACAAACCCATGTTGGGATGGCGAAATAATAGAGCTGCAAAAATGTTGCAATTGAGAAGTTATAATTTTCTCAAAAGCTTTCGGAATAGCGGACAATTTTGAGATACCCCTATAGTTAGAGGCTTCGGACTTTTTGCCATTTTTATGCAGAGGAATGATATACGACTCCTTCCAAATAGATGGAAAAGAGGAAGATTCGACAGACAATAGAAACAATTTTAAAATGGGTTTACATAATGCGTTTGCACAGAACCTGAGTACGCATCCAGGAAGACCATCTGGCCCCGGAGAATAAACAGGTTTAACTAATTTAAGTTCGCTAAGAATAGAACTTTCATCAATCACTGGATTGAAAATGCAATTAGCCTTTTTTAAATGATAAGGATACGGACTTGCTCGATATTCCGTTGAGGAATAAGTTGTTTTGAAAAAAACTCGCAAACATATCGGCAATTGCCTGATCAGTGCTTGCTTTTTTTTTTTGAAAAGACAAAAAAGATGGGTGCACAGAGGTCTTACGTTTAGAATTAACAAAGTTATAAAAATTGTTTAGGGTCAGAAGAAAACTGAAGCTTACACCGCTGAAGATAATTCTTATAGCATTGTGTATTAAGCATCATGAATTTTGAACGAGCGACTGTATACAGAGCATAATCTGATGAACGACGTGTTTTTTGAAACTTCTTATAATATCGTGTCTTCACATTTTTCAAATTGGATAACTCACGAGAGAACCAGGGAGGTTTGTTAAGCCGCTCCAGCCTACCAAGAGGCACACAAATATCAAAGAGTGAATTCAGAGTATCATAGAAAAAACGAACAGCTGAGTTCATATCTCTACAATTGTACAGATAAGACCAATCGGTAGTAGCAATGTTTTCATTAAGGCTGGCAAAGTCAGTCTTACGAAAGCACCTAGTTAGAGGTAACTCATTTAAACCAAGTAATGGTGAAAGCAAGGGCAAATCAATTTTTAAATTTAATGTAGGATGAAATTTGTCTTCTGGAAGAACAAATGGTTCGATCCTAGAAACCTCACAATAAGAAGAATCCAATACAAAAATAAGATCTAACGATTTTCTATTAGAATTTAAGACGGGATTGACTTGGGATAAAGATAAGCCTAGAAGGCCATCAATAAAGTCATGTGACAAAGAGGGCAGCAACGTGGTAGATTCATCTGTTAGTGACCATGCTAAAGCGGGTAAATTAAAATCACCTACAACTATGAGCAAGTCTTGACTGGAAACTAAAGAGGAGACAAACTGAATTGCCTCTAAATGATTTAAATATACCACCATGTCTGACAATGGTGGAATATAGGAACAAGTAATGAAAGCATTAAAAGATTTAAAATTTACTTTAACACCGACAAACTCAATCTCCTGGGTACTAGAAAATTGAATCATTTCAGATGATAAAGCAGCATCAACAGCTATCAGAACGCCACCACCTATACGAGAAATCCGGTCACGTCTGAATATAGAAAAGTTTGTGGAAAAAACCGATGCATCAGCAATATCAGGTTTTAGCCACGTCTCTGTAAAAGCTAGAATGTTATGTTCAAAAGAAAGACTATCTACATAGAGATTAGAAAGTTTAGATTTCAGCCCTCTAACGTTCTGGTAACCCAGGTTAAGGGACGAAGCTAGTTTTTGACACACCAGCAGATGCTGATGTGGCAGGAATGGTATTAGTTGTTGTTGTTGGCAAGCGAATCGGTTTCCGATTTTTCTTTTTCACAGTATATTCCTTAACTAGTATATGTTTTGGCCAAAAATCTTCTCGACATATAGTGTCGAAGATATTGGCAGAAACACTAATTTTAAAGGACGAAATGTCCCGAGAGTAAGAAAAATTTAAACTTCTCCACCGCAATATTCGAGACGTTAACTTTCTTCCGAATATAGGCTATTACATCATCAGATGTGACAACAGGGTCTAGCCTAGAAACAAATATATGTTTCTTTGGTGGTATGCCAACGAGAGGCCGCGGTCCCGAAGCGTCAGCCGCAGCAGTAACGTTGGACAAGTCACCCACTGCAGCAGTCAACTTGTTTACGGGGCCCTCGATACTTTTAGAACTATCGGCAATTTCCATTGGAATGGGTAATTGCCCGGACACATCGGACACTACAATAGGCATCGTTTTTAAGAGATCATTCCCAGGTGATACCGGTAATTCCTTACTAATAGCATTCACAACCGGGCTCTTAAACGAAATCAATTGCTGTACATTAGGAGTGGACGGTGCATGAGACCGGTCGGGGACGATAAGAGACGCTGGCGGGTCTACAGATGCAGAAACACCCCAAGGACTGGTCCTTTTACGTTTCGGAGACTCATTCATAAGCGATAAACTTCTGAACTGAGTCTCCACGTATAACTCCGCTTGGAGTTTATTAAAACCTGCCCTTAAAGTGTCAAAACTATCTCTAGTCCGCCTCATGAAAGAGCGCATCTCATTCTCGACCTCTCGGCAAGCATCACATCCATATTTTAAGCCACCACCTTTAGCAATAGACTCCTTGATTCTGCCTGTGTAACCTGCACACTTAACGTGAACCGCATTGTCACACAACCAACAAAGAATATAATCATGGGAGTCAACCGCATTAGTGGCAACTATGCAATTATTTTTTGAGCAGACAACCATTTTATCAAAAATTTAATTTAATTAAAAAGGAAATACAAAAAATAAAAAATAAAAAAAAATTCTAAGGGTTAAAATTCCGTGTATAAGAACATACTGACCAGTTCTGACACAAGGGTTAATGTGCAGAGTAAGCTTCAAAACCAGAGAATAAAAAAGAGAGGAAAGCACAAAAAACAAAAACACGTATCACAGAGTCGCGGGTAGGCAAAAAGACGAGAGCGCAAATCAATCAAGAATAGGAAAGAGCGGGAGAGCGCGTCAAATTGAACACATGCAACAACAATTTGTACGCAAGAGCGCGAGAGTTAGTTAAAACGGTAAAGACACAAACGCAAAGAGATAAGCAAAACAACAACACCGCTAATGCAAGTATTGTTGTAAGTTTTGATTTTATTTAAATTTAAACAAAAGCGACAGCAAGAATTCGCGAAATGAAAATAAAATTCGGATGTTGAAATTATTATTAATTAAACCGATAATGAATTTAAGAAATTTGTGAAAAGTTTTTAATCGCGAAAAAAAATAAAAATT